>NW_026516103.1:0-2680 GCF_023601865.1 Aspergillus affinis | reverse complement strand
AAAAATGGCCGGTTTATAGGGAATACTGAGGTGGCCGACTCGGTGGTGTGGCCGACTCGGTGGTGAAATACGTTATGGCTACTCGGTGGATGACCTAAGCAGCATAAGCCCCATAACTAGCTTGATTGTGTAAAACGTCCGTTATGTTGTCGTAGACGTGTAGTGTTCCTCTGACACATTATATCTGAAGTTGTCACGATTGTCCCTCGCCACAGCATGATGAAAACCTCCATGGAATAGTTAAGTGAGAATATGGACTTCTTATTTCAACAGTATTACAGAGTATCTGTCTGGTGTTGTAGTTTTGCTACACAATGTTCCATAGATTTCTCGTGGCTTCTACCATTTCTCTTTAGAGCACTTCGTTCCAAACTAATATTAATCAAGGCACACTAGATTGTACTCTAGTGATGATCTTTAGACAAGTATAATGGAAAAGATCACAGCGTAAATATGATATACAGGTATGCTGTAACTTCGAAAAGCGCCTTTGATTTGACTAATATAGTAAAATGTTCGAGCTACATCTCTAAAATACTTGGAAAACTCATCAAATTTCTTGACACAACAATGTATGGCTTGACTTCATCCAATCAACGAAAGTACTGCCAAGGAACCCGTACATATTGAGTCGACATGCATGACGGAAAGATTAGTGATCGACTTAAGGTTCCGAGAATTACGCCACTAGAATTGTTGAGATAATCAAAATTGATGGGTATCCGGTTTTTCCAGAGTCCAAGGAATTGCGCCACCTTAACTTGCTTATGCAGGTACATTGTTCTCTTGATAAGGAATCCAGTCCGAGGCCGAGGTTGGATCGGAGGAGTGAAGGCCTAATAGAAAAAATAGCTATAGCATAAAATCCAATTGCCCCTCCCTCTTGCCGGATACTGAGGCCCATCAAGTCTATTCTTTTTGATTCTTTATTTCACTCCGCTGAGTGACTACTTCAAACATGTCTGGTTTAAGAGTGTCTGTTCATACCGTGCCGCCAGCCCCTTGTGTCGACCACGTGTCGCATCGACAGAATACCACATGGTCTCCCGAAACCTGCACTTTGATTTACTCGGAGAATGAAGCTGTTCTTGTTGATACTGGGATCACAATCAATCAGAACAAGGATTTGATCAAGTGGGTCGAGAAGACTGCACCGGGACGAAAGCTCTCTTATATCTATATCACACATGGCCATGCGGACCACTTTCTAGGCCTCCCTTTATTGCTTCAGCACTTTCCAGAGGCTAAGGCAGTGGCAACTGAAGCAACTGTCCGTCATATTGAGCAGCAGATCTCTGAACCGACGTTCTCCTCGACATGGCTTGCGTTTTTCCCTGGAGATCAAGTTTGTACTCAGCACCAGCTACCAGAAGCGCTCCCAAACGACAATAAATTTTTGCTAGAAGGCCGGTGGACATTCGAGGCAATTGAGTGCGGGCACTCCGACACATTTGACTCAACAATTCTGTGGGTTCCAGACCTGCGGTTGGCCGTCTGTGGAGACGTTGTATATGGCGATGTTCACCAGATGCTTTTCGAAGCGAACACTCCAGAGAAGCGAGAAGAATGGATCAGAGCGGTTGAGAAAGTTGAGGCGCTTAATCCAGTTTATGTGGTGCCTGGTCACCGAAACGCGGATGAAATGGATGGCATATGGCATCTGGAGGCAACAAAGAAATACATTCGAGACTTCATTGATCTATTGGAGGAGAAGCCTCAGAGTGTAACTGAATTGTATTATGCTATGATTGCAAAGTATCCTAACAGGTTTAATCCTATGGTCTTGGGATGGGGCTGTACTGGAGCCTATGTGTCTGGCGAAGTTCCCTCAGCCACCTGAGAGACATCAACAAGTTGTGGAAGACTATTAAATTTGTCGGAAAGAGAATACTATTTATTTTTTTGGCACATGCTTCGTCTTTGGCATGAGCTTCACTTTTTCATTTACAGTAGAAGTGATAGGTCTAATAAATGGTTCGATAATCCTCACTTACCAGGCCTTGCAGTGTCATGGAGAGTGCTACCACGATTGATTTATCACCTAACAAGCTTGACCACCTTCATAGTACGCAGGAAGGTTACCAAAGACGGATGAGATGCACCCTCTGGATAATAGAGGATAGGAAGATAGAAAAGATAAAAAGAAAAAAGAAAAAAGAAAAAGACAAGCTTAAATTTTGAAATAAATTAAATGGTTAAAACCTAAGTAGACTAAATGACTTTCAGCAGTGGGCAGCGGCGGGGAGAAGAGGTTCGTGTGCAAGCCGATCAAAGTGATCAAAACTGATTCATTTGGTGCTAAAAGACTAAAATAAGGAAGGGAAAGTGGGCGGACTGAGTAGGAACAGATTATGTGTGTGTTGACAAACAAGGTAAACAGTGCAAACAGAGCAAACAATACCCTTGGGTCAACAAGGCCCTCACATCACCCCCCGCTGTAGGCTTGACTGTCCGCAGGCAAGGGCGTTTTTCGTGGTCTGCCACGCGGACGGCGTAGAACGGCAGGCGGTCCAGAATTCGCATCCTCTGGTTGTTCGGGCAAGTCGTCGTCAGGGTGGTCTGGTTCATATGTATCAGTATTAGCTGCTGCGAGCCATCCAGAGCAGAAAGTAGTTGGGTTCGACGCGCTAAAAGCTGGCATCGACGCACTAGTCTGCCTCAGGCATGAAGGCGGGTGGAA
>NW_026516102.1:0-2791 GCF_023601865.1 Aspergillus affinis | reverse complement strand
CTTCAGCCGAGCTAGTATCCGAATGGCTTGACAGATCTGGACTAGTATTTATCTCTGAGATAGATACCCCTACACACAACAAAGGCAATACTCTTGATCTAACCTTTGCTTCTAGTACCCTTGCTCTCGCTGGAGCAAATACTAGAATTGCAACCCATTTAGATGCTACATCGGATCACCGCCCTCTCCTTACTATCCTCCCTTGGGGTCCGCGATATCCTAAGGCCCAACAAAGGCTTAAATCCAGCACTCTAGACCTTTCCCGGTTCAGCAGCCACTTAGCTTTGAACATCAGCAACCTCCCATCTACTTCAGAAACAGAAGAAGAGCTAGACTGCCTTGCAAACATGATTATTTCAGCTGTTTACAGTGCGTACGAAGCTTCAGCATTCAGATCCCGCCCTCAGGGAAGAGGCCAACCATGGTGGAACCCAGAGTGCAAGGAAGCTCTTCAGAAATACCGTACAGGATCCTATACAAAGAAGGACTTCCGGCGGGTAATTCGACGTGCTCAACGAGAATACTGGAGAAACAAAATCAATGCAACTACTACGAGTAAAGAGATATTTGAGATGTCTAAGTGGCATAGGACAACAGGATCCTACCGGAGCCCACCAATGAAGGATCCTCTGCAACCTGATTGCCCCCCGGCAGTAGGTACGCCAGAAAAACGTGATATCTTAGCCAGAAATCTCCTCCAGAACTCTGCTGAGGCAGGAGATATACCGCTAGACACACCTACAATTCCTTCTAGATCCTTACCATTTCCGGATATATCAATGGCGCAGGTAGAGAAGGCCATTCTGCATGCAGGCAATACTACCCCAGGAAGTGACGAACTCCCCACCAGCATACTAAAGGCAGCATGGCCCCTGATCAAGGACAGAGTGCTAGCACTCTATCAAGGCTGTCTAGCAACCGGTTATCACCCTCAATGTTTCCGTCACGCTATTCTGGCAATCATCCAAAAGCCAAATAAGACAGACTGGGCGAACCCCAGGTCGTACAGACCAATTGCCCTTCTTTCAGTCTTAGGCAAAGGCCTTGAACGCCTGATATCAAGAAATATGGCATGGATTGCTATCTCCAACAAAGTCCTGGCTAGCCAACAGTTTGGGGCCCTACCTCTTCGGTCTGCGGTCGACCTTACCACCTGCCTGCTGCATGATGTGGAGCAAGCCCTAAACCAGGGCCAGACAGCTTCCCTCTTAACTTTTGACATCAAAGGGGCATTCGATGGCGTTCTTGCTGGCAGACTGGTACACAGATTACGCACACAAGGTTGGCCCGATAATCTAGTCCGCTGGATAGCTTCCTTTGTTACAGGGCGTACGGTCCAAATCCAACTAGACGGAGAACTAGGACCTAGAATTAAGATAATCTGCGGCCTACCACAAGGCTCGCCGATATCTCCTATTCTATTTATGCTTTACCTGGTCCCCCTGTTCTGGATGGGAAGACTAAAAGCCAGATTCGGGTACGCAGATGATGGAGCCTTCCTAGCAACATCTCTTTCTCTAGAGGCGAATGCCCAGAACCTATCAGTTTCCTTACAGGAAGCCCTGGACTGGGGTCTAGCACAGGGAATTACCTTTGCACCAGATAAATATGAGCTGATACACTTCTCGCGACGTATATCTGATCGAGACCCTAGCCACACACCACCAGTGATAACGGGATCTGTTACAGTTTCAGAGAACAGAGCACGCCCCTACCTTCGCTGGCTGGGAATCCTTTTCGACAAGAAGCTCAGCTTTAAATATCACGTCAAGGAAATGGTTTCCAAAGCTATAATTGTTGCAAATGCATTGCGATCTCTGGGCAATACAGTCCGCGGAGTCAAGCCTTACCTTACACAGCAAGCTGTTAAGGCCTGCGTACTCCGCAGAGTCTACTACGGAGCAGAAACCTGGTGGCCAGGCCGGACACGCCCTGGCCCTGACACGAGGACAATCTCAAATAAGGTCCAGAGCTACCTTGATAAGATAACCCGAGTTATACTAGCCGGGGCTAGAGCAATTCTTCCAGTCTACCGCACTACTCCAATCCCTGCACTCTACCGGGAATCAGGGCTTCTACCAGCAGAGATTGAGCTAGACTATATAGCTGCTACTGCTACAGTCCGTCTCCGCCGTCTTGATCCCTATCATCCTCTCCGCAAGAGAGCAGAAAGGGTAACCCGAACTGGCTTCCAAACCAGCCGCTTTGCACGCCGCGTGCTAGCTCTTCCCGAATCTGAACAACTAAATCCCCTGCAAAATGCCCCCTGGCTCCCACAAGAGGCACGCGAGGCAGTTCAACAGCGAATTAGGGCCCCTACAGGCATATCCAAGAAGAAGGCAGCCAATAGATTCCGAAGATTCTATGCCTCTCTCCTACAGACGGATATAAAGGTCTTTACAGACGGCTCGAAACTAGAAAACGGAATGGCAGGGAGCGGTTATGCCCTGTATCAATCTGGAATGCTATTTCAGCAGTCTTCTTTCTCTCTGGGACCGAACAAAGAGGTCTTTGATGCGGAAGCTGAAGCAGCTCTAGCTGGAGTTAAAGCAGCCCTTAAATTAAGTACTGCTCGCTTCGCTACCAATCTCTGGGTCTGTCTAGATAACCTGGAGGTAGCCACGCGCCTCCTTTCACCTTTCACGGGCTCATCTCAAGGGGTCTTCGAATCCTTCCAAACTCTAGCCCAGTCCTGGCTGGCACGGGAGAGATTTTCATATACCAATGGCGGCACTGTACGGGTCTGCTGGGTTCCTGGTCACACACGAATACCTGAAAACGAGGCAGCTGA
>NW_026516101.1:0-2794 GCF_023601865.1 Aspergillus affinis | reverse complement strand
CACCCCCACGCTTTTACGTGGCGGTTTTTTTGCAATGCCCGGCGGTGTTGGTTACAGAACACTTTCCCCCAATCAAACAACATAAATCCCAAAAAAAAAAAAAAAAAAAAAAAAAAAAAAGACATCGGCAGGCCGATACATATCGGGCCCATGATCAAACACTTATCCAAGAGCATCAAGGTCTTAGGATTGCACCTAGACACGAGACTCAACTGGGCGACTCACGCAGCGGCACTGCAAGAAAAGATAATCACCCAAGGGAATGCACTCAAACGGCTGAGAGGCTCAACCTGTGGTCTCCCTATGCTATAAACCCGGAGAATCTATAATACAATTGTCTGTTCGGCCTTCACTTACGCGAGTTACGCCAGATATATTTTAATCAGAGAAAAATACAAGATAATACTCCCTTTCCATTTGGCCCAGAAGGTCCAGACCAGATACCTACGAAAGATTATAGGGGCCTTTAGAGCTATACTGATATTCACTTCAGAGATACTCGTTTATACTGTACCAATCGAACACTATCTCACAGGAAAATTGGCTGGGTACCATCAAAGGCTGCAAGGCAAGAAACAAGCGAACTCACAAAACAGATATGTAGAAGGGTAGGAAACAGCGCCTTCTGACCAACGGTCTACAGACAGGGAAGAGTAAGATATAACAAACTCATGCCATAGGGCTAGTGCCAGGTATAGATCAAAAGAGTGCTACCGCTGGCAGCGAAAAAGTAGACCAAAAAATGCAAGATATAGGAAACGGTTCTAGAGAGATAGAAAGAAAAGAGAGAGGCTCCGCAGAAACTTATTCAAATCAATCTAATACAGATTAATTAAAGATTTGTTTAAGCTTCAGGTCGGTCGACACAAGGCTAAAAGCTCAGTATTAATATAACTCCGGACAGGCAAGGTAGAACTAGCAGTTTTCCTACACTATACAAAGATGCCAGAATGGGAATCCCCGATATGCTCCAAATATAACAAAGAAAAAGAGGGCCCTAAACATGTTATCACATTCTGTATAGCATATTACGGAACGAGATACAATCTAGAGGTAGAAAGACAGATATACGTTAAGCAACTGCTTACTACCCCCAAAAGAGTACAAAAGGTAACGAGGTAGTAGATACGGAAAGAAGTAGTCGACCAATTCCAGCTAACGAATAAATTAATCGAGAGTTAATGAGGCTGGTGCTAGTAAACCGGTCCCAGAGCTATGTATATACGAAGAGCGAGAGTTAAATTACCGAGGCAGAGGGATTTTTCATCCAGTAGGGCCTCCGGCACTACACAGTTTTCTCCCCTAGATAGCGAGATAGACCGGATGGCCATTGGCCCAACGGGGTAACAATATTATTATTATTGTTACGATAAAGATAAATTAATATAATTTTAATTTTTTAATTTTTTTTTTTCCACTCCTAACTATTTTATAATTTACGTAAACGAAATATTTTAAAAAAAAAATTATTAACTGAATTATCTCGTTTCTTTCAGATTAACATATTATATTAATAATATGTAAATATATAACGTAATCAACTACCGAGCCGCGCCCCTTTATGCAATCACGAAGATTTTGAAGCTTTTCAACCACTAACTCCTTTAAATTTGATTAAATAAATATATGAAAATTTAACTATTTACTAGGGCAACTCCGAATTGTATGTCTAACTGTCCAACAGCCACTGCAGCGTGGCGGAGCCCGTTGACGAGGTACAGGAGTAGATTGCTCAGGTTGCTCATTAAGTTGCGTATCCAACTGCTGAACGTGATTTTGGCCTTCTTGTACAGGTAGAGCAATATCAGGCCCTAGCTGAGCACGTTTCCTTGCTTTCTTCTTGTATTTTCGCTCATTTTCAGCTCGTAAATCCTTGATTTCTTGCCGTAAAAGAAGGTTGGTTTGCATAGCCATTTGTGCAGCCTTTTCAAGATGTTGGATATGAGCAACCGGACTGCTAGAAAGCTTTCGTTTAGCACTGAGACTATTCTGCAGGCTGCGTATCTTTCGATTTAGCTGGCGAGTATTCTGTGGAGTCTAGAAAGCAGAGAAAATTGACCCTTCAACTAGTGATAGTACAGGTGTAGGCGTACGTAATTGAAAGGTAAGTTTAGAAAGAACACGCTCTCGATCAAATGGCTTAAATCCTGCCCCTGCGAAGTCACTGCAGATATTCGTAGAAGTAAAGACTCGAGCCTGGGCATCTGGATAGAGTGATAGAAAGTCTTCTTTATCGATATGATTATTGCCTGCAACCATACGCCTTCCAAGAAGCTTCCCGTACGCCTTTTTAAGGGGGCCAAAAACACCCATATCAAGCGGTTGAAGAAGATGCGAGGCGTAGGCAGGCATACAAAGACATATTATTGCATTTTGTTTGCAAAAATCATCAAATTCAGCAGTCAAATGACTACTATAGCCGTCTAAAATAAGTAAGCGTTTTGCACCGGTCATATAGCGTTTGGAGGAAGGTTCAAAGACATTCTTTAGCCAAAGAAGACCTATTTTATCGGTAGTCCAGCCATTTTGACTTATTGCAATCTACCAGTTTCCAGCAAGCTTAGGTTCTTGGAACCAAGCAGCTTGTTGTTGGCCCCCTTTCAGTATAATAATCGGTGGTATATGTACGCCTTTTGAGCTGATCGTTTCGATAATTGTAACCCATTCACGATTACCCTGGATAACTCTACGTGGCCGCTCACTACGCTCTATTGCAGTAATAACTTTAGCAGCTGAGCAGAGCCCCATTGCAAAGCCAGTCTCATCAAAATTCCAGATATCGTCTTCGTGTATA